>NC_000084.6:5190000-5217500 GCF_000001635.26 Mus musculus | reverse complement strand
AATGCATCAGTTTATTTCCTATCTTTAGTGGTTTCTGGGCAATGGAGCACCATTCCACCCTTATGGGAAACCTCACCTTTTCACGCACTTCCTGATAGATGCATGCCAGCATACTAACTTCAATATTCTTGGCAAAGCTTGTTCTCCACCCCACAGATTTGAGTGGCTGTGATTAAGGATCATGAGGCTGCTGAGAGGCTTTTCCTCCCCAGCATCTGACTGCACTAGCTACCACTTACCAGTCACCTGGGCCTGTGATTGCAGGCTATCCACACTGTTCCCTCAGGTAATCAGCATGTGATCTTGCTGGGGCAGAGCTGGGTACCTCCAGGAATGCCCTTTGCTTACATCTACACTTGGTCTCTGGTTGGTTGATCTTCTTCCTGCTGTGACAAAATGCACTTGAGGCAGGATAGGGAGGAAGGGGGTTTGAGGGGAGAATGGTGGGGCCTGAGAGGCTGCTCACACTGAAGCCAGTCAGGAAGCAGGTGACAAGCAATGCTAATGGCCTTCATCCTTTGCATTCTACCAGCACCCCAGCAGGTCCTATGGACCTGCCTCCTTAGTAAAACCTCTTCCCAGAAGTTCATCTCCTAGAGAGCTCTAAAGCCATCACAACATCTTTTTCTCTGATGTCATTGCTTTTCCTGTATAATTCTGCCCCTTCTATGTTGAAGAGATGCAGCTATTGTGTGCAGCTTACTCTCATACAGGTAGCAATAGGTGCCTCCTAACGTAATAGTAAAGAACTTTCTAAAGAAGTTTTCATACTTTGCAAGTTATTCCTATTATGTTGCTTATATTAACATAGTGTTTACAAGCAACTTTCTTTCAAATTGTTGGCTCACAAACTGCAGTCAAAAGGGATTGATTGTAAAACTGTTACCCTGTATTTCATTGGATTTTTAGATTCCCACATTCCTATCCCTGGAATTCCTCAAACAAATGTTTCTAAAATGCCTTTACACAGAGCTCCAAAATCTAAAGTAAAAAATGGGGTACCTAAGTCATTTAGAGGCAAAACCCTGAACTGTAATAAAACCATTCAGATCTTTGATTTGCCTGCATGTTGTGATATAATGTGCTGTGCTTCAGAAATAACAGTGAGTTTAATTATGGTGCCCTGCAGAGTTGTCTGTGTGTGTGTTTCTATCTCACTACTTTTCTAAAATCTGAAAGTGCAAATTCTAACACTCATGCACCCCCACAATTTTCAGAAAGGGGATTATGGGCTTGCAATATCAAGCTCCTAAACTAGTATGTGCACTAGTACATTTAAGCTTAAATGAAGTTTGATTGATATGAGGCACTTAAAAATAAGAAACTTCTCCACAGCCAGGCCTTGTGACCTTGAGGCCTTGAGAAATAAAGTGGATGATTCAGTCCTTAGACTGGGGGAGCCAAAACATTTCCCTAATTGTTCTCTTAAGGTCGTAGTAATTGCTCTGTGGTCATACTAATAAATCTGGGATGAATGGAACATTATTCTGTCAGTTAAAATTGTCCTGATTACTATCCTAGAAAGTGCTTTCTGTGTGATTCATGGCCCCCAACTCCCATCCCCTTTAGCTCTGTACTTTTATCATCCTGTGTCTCTTTGGTTATGTTTAGCTTTTTTTTTTTAAAGTCACATCAGCTTTTTTTTTTTTAATACTTAAAATTTAATTGCAAAAGCATACATAAATACTTTGAAAGGTGTGGAAAGAAAATTCACAAGTCGTACAAGAACTGCACTAAAGTCACCTTCAGTCTGGAACCCATCACTTTGCAAAGCAAACTGCACTGCCAGCATCAAATGGTACAGCCTAAACCCGAGGGAAAAGCCAGTGGATGCAGAAGCATTTGTGTTAGACCAAAGATGCAATGGGTGATAGATGAACTTTGTGTGCCTTAGCTTCATCAAGCTTAGGTGTGCTGGCAAGGCGTCTATATGAAACAAAGGACACAATAAAATGTACCAGAGGAGATACATTGTAGCTCTGGAGGTCAGGAAGGAAAGTGGGGTTGCTCTGGTTTTGGGTCAAATTTGTATAAAGACAGAAGCTGGATAAAGGGCTTACAGAGCACGAGGACCAGAAGGACCAGCTCTCTGGAAGCTCTGTTTAATGGCTGACATTTAACAGGAGACTTCTGTTGCAACAGTAGGGAATAACCATCCTTGGGAAAGCAAGGCAGAGAGGTGACCTTCAAGCCTTGTCTTGAAGGACATAGGTAGTTGCTTAGAAATATGGCTGCAGGCTAAGGAATCTGTTCTGAACAGATAAATTGTGTGAGTGTTTGTGTGTGTGTGTGTGTGTGTGTGTGTGTGTGTGTGTGTGCATACTCATAAGTTCACTGGTGTGGGTATGTGCCCATGAGTGCAGTTGCCTGCATAGGGCAGAAGAGGACATTGGATCTCTTGCAACTGAAGTTGAGACACCTATGAGTCCTCCAACATGAGTGCAGGGAAATGAACCCAGGTCCTATGCAATGCAGTGTGTCCTCTTAAGTGTTGGGCCAAGTCTCTAGCCCAGGTCAGATGTGACTTGAAGTTTCAGTCCAGAACAGATACATTGTAGTAATCTATGTATTGTCATTGCAGGTGAATCAAACATCCGTTCTGGAACAACACAGAGTGGGAAAACATTACAGAGTAAGAGTCAGTTTAGGACCATTGCACCAAAAGTTGTACCTAAGGTCCTAACATCCAGAGTGCTTCCCTGCCCTTCCTCAATTTCTGACCAAGGGAGTCTGACTCTAATGCCCAAGCCTCTGGGCATGCCCACCCAGAACTATGCTCTGATGCAGGTGGCTGGCCAAGAGGGGACGTTTTCTCTTGTTGCTTTCCCAAATGTTGCCTCAGCCCAGCCAGTTCAGAAGCCCAGAATGTCCACACATGAAAACCTTAAACTGCCTATTCCTCGATACCAACCACTAAGTAGCCAAGGATTAAGAAAGAAACAGGACCTGAGCTCTCCCAAGAGTGGCTCCAGTGACCCTCCTGGCCCATCCCAGCTATGTCATTTGACCTCTTCCCCACAAGCCTATCCTGATCCTCATCACAAACCTAGCCTGTGGAAGCAAATGCCAACTTTAAACCCTTCTCCCACCAACATCAACACAGCTACACTGACCAGTGGTGTTGGCCAAGGAGATTTGAGTCCTCTAGTGACCAACAGCTGTGGCGATCTTGAGCTTTCTGCCATGCCAGTGTACACTACAGAGGACTCTTCTTCCCAACAGAGCCTCCCAGCAAGTATGCAGAAGGCAGGTTGTGCCAGGAAGGAGGCACCCACTACACCTGCTATTGCTAGTGAAGAACTCAAAGAACAGTTAGCTTCTGCACAGACTGTCTTGAGCAGTGCAGTTCAGTTGCTCTCTGTAGTACCCAAGGGTAAACTGCCCATCCTGCCCTTACCAAGAGTGAAAACTACAGAGGTGGGCAAAGTGGAATCAGATGCTGATAATGCAGAATTGTCTTTATCTGGATGCAGAGCAAACTGTGATGAGAGACTGTCCATCACAGAAGGGTTTGATGCAGCCACAGAAATAGCCAGCAAGATAGCTGCTTTGCATGGGTCTAAGCAGAGTGCATGTGAAAGTGCCTTCTGTCCTGTCACCAAATTGGATCTCAGCCACAAGGCAAAACCCAGCAGTGGAATAAAGAGAAGAGGAAGAAAATGGAAAGTGCCAGATGAGATTTTAGCATTGCAGGGCAAAAGGAGGAAATGCATTATTGGTATGTGTGGAGATGGCATAGAAAGAGCAAGAAACAGTCCCCAAGAAGCCAGAGACCAGAAGCCCAGGGTTGCTTCAAGGAAGTATCGTAACATCATGCCCAAGCCTGTCCTTGTCCTGTCTGCTTTGGCACCCCTGGCGTCTCATACGGCTGTGCTGTCTCAGGCTCCCAGCAGCCTAGGTCAAGATGTTCTGAATAATGCCCTGCCTTCAAAATGTCTTGGCTCCAAGCAAAGTGACAGCTCTACCCCTAAGCCCAGCTCTGTACTCCGAAATGGATTCTCTGGCATTAAAAAGCCCTGGCACATGTGTCCAGTCTGCAACTACCACTTTCAATTCAAACACCACCTTCTAGACCACATGAATACACACACCAACAGACGGCCTTATAGTTGCGGGATCTGTCGCAAGACCTATGTGCGCCCCGGCAGCCTGAGTGCACATATGAAACTTCACCATGGTGACAACCACCCCAAGAAACTAGTGTGCTGTGAATTTTGTGCAAAAGTATTTGGTCATGTCCGAGTCTATTTCGGCCATCTGAAGGAGGTGCACAGGGTTGTGATCAGCACAGAGCCCTCCCCCAGTGAACTGCAGCCAGGAGACACACCAAAAAACAAGAACAGAGATCCTGGTATGCAAGGACCTGACAACTCACTGGAGAGGTAAGTGCTCGTGGAAGGGAAGCTGACAGGAAAGTCTGCTGTAATATGAGAAGGAAGACCAACTCGTGGATATTTCATTCCTCCCTAGCATAGGGAATAAAATATCCATGGAAGGAGTTGCAGAGACAAAGTTTAGAGCTAAAACGAAAGGATCCAGAGACTGCCCCACCCTGGGGTCCATCCCATAATCAGCCACCAAACGCAGACACTATTGTATACGCCAGCAAGATTTTGCTGAAAGGACCCTGATATAGCTGTCTCTTGTGAGGCTTTGCCAGTGTCTGGCAATTACAGAAGTGGATGCTCACAGTCATCTATAGGATGGAACACAGGGCCCCTAATGTAGGAGCTAGAGAAAGTACCCAAGAGCTAAAAGGGTCTGCAACCCTATAGGAGGAACAACAATATGAACTAATCAGTACCCCCAGAACTCGTGTCTCTAGCTGCATATGTAGGAGAAGATGGCCTTGTCGGCCATCATTGGGAAGAGAGGACCCTTGGTCTAGCAAACTTTATATGCCCCAGTACAGGGGAATGTCAGGGCCAAGAAGTGGGAGTGATTGGGTAGGAGGGCAGGGTGGGGGAGGGTATAGGGGACTTTTGGGATAGCATTTGAAATGTAAATGAAGAAAATATCCAATTTAAAAAAAAGAATCAGAAAACTCATCAGAAGTAGTGTTGCACACATATATAGTCCTAGAACTTGGCAGAAAGAGACAGGAAAATCAGAAATTTAAGGTCAGCCTAGGCTGTGTGAGACCCTGTCTCAAAAATAACAGCAACAGCAGAAGATGTCATAGGTAAAATAAGTCGCCTCTCCCACTCCCTCGGTTCTGTGAAGAATGACCCCATTTCCTGTGGTTTCTGCTCAGTCACAGTGTGTAAGTCAAGGCACAAATACCAGTTTGGAGTATGTTGGGGACAGTTAGGTGACATAATTTTTGTGTCTAAAAATTAAAATAATAGATTATATATAGCTTTTAGTAGTCTCTATAAAATAGTTCCCCCAAACTATCGTTTGCAGAATTCTTATCAAAACATCATTATCTAGCTCATAGTGCTGTGTGAGGCTGCCCTCTTCACCAGACCCCAAGGTGCTCCACTCACCCTCCACATGTGCCTTTTGTCACCTGACAGGCCAAATTAACTTTCTCCTGTGTCCTTCTGTTTTGTAAGCACTGCTCCTTGACATTATTTAAAACAAACAAGCAAACAAACAAACAAAAAGCTCTGTAATCTGGAAGCTGACAAGGCAGGCATCTGAGCAGTAATGACCAGGGAAGTGCCCATAGTGTGCTCCACACACCCTCAGCTGAGGTGACTGAGGAATGAGGAGGAAACCCTGCCCAGGACCTTTGCTCCTTGTTTTTATTGTTCCAGTTGCCTTAAATGGTTTCTATTCTATATTATGATAAATAAAAACAAGATGCCTGCCCCAGCTTTTCCTTGTCTTTTGGCTTTCCTCTTCTCCAGTAGTTCTTTCCCATTTCCACTAGCATCCCTTTCCCTAATGTGCCTGCCATGCAGCCTCCTTCACACTTGCTTCCGTGTTCTTAGATCATCTTGCAATAAGATGTCAGAACTTGTCTAATGGTGGGGTGGCATGCATGAGTGGGACAGTCCTCTCCAGCAGTGCCGCATGGTGTGTATCTCGGCAGCTCCCATCTTGTTACCTAATCTTCCTCTTGGGTGCATCTGTGCAATCCAGGGAGCTGGTTCTCGCGAGGGAGACGTGGGACTCCTCTGAAATGGTCCCTGGTGTTCTCAAAGCTCTATGACTCTGCAAGTGGCCCTGTGTGCTGTGTTCTCTGCTGAGGCTCTTCAGAGCTCTGTCTATCCCTGCTTTCCAAAACCTGGCAGCAAGAGATCCAGTTGCATTTTCCTAGTTTATCTTACATGGACTATTTCTCCTGTTTCCAGGGAAACCAAGTCAAGTTTGGAAGAAGATTTTCTTCTAAACCAGGCAGATGAAGTCAAATTGCAAATCAGATGTGGCCGTTGTCAGATCACTGCTCAGTCTTTTGCTGAAATAAAGTTTCATTTGCTTCATGTTCACGGAGAGGAAATTCAAGGTCGGCTGCAAGAGATGATCCTACCAGGCAGCAGATCGGATGCTCCCCACCAGAAGCAGTACACAGAGAGGAGGAAGCAAATGAAGCCCTATGCCTCTCTGGAGGACTCTCCAGCATTCCCTAGAGTGAAAAGACTGCCAGCCCCTCATCAGAACAGAGAGGAAGCCCTGGTAGGAAGTGAAGGTGGCCAGTGGGGAATGGCTGGCTCCCAGCACCCCGCCAAGCTTCTCTGGTCCCACACAGGCTTTAACTGCCTGCTCTGTGCTCAGATGCTTGGGCGGAAGGAGGACCTGCTTCTTCACTGGGTACACAAGCACAACTGCGAGGACCCCAGCAGACTCTGGGCTCTCCTGGGAAAGTTCTCTAAGCAGGGTGCTCCTGAGCTCCACAGTGAATCCAGGCTGTGATGCTGAGGCCATCCAGCCCAAGAGATGCTGCACCACCTTTCTCACTGCCTGTGCTGCTAGGATTTAGTTATAAGGATCCAGTACTCCAGGGCCAGGGCCAGTGTACAGAGGAAGTACACTGTGCGTAGTTATATTTTCTTAAGAAATAAAATATGTGCCCTGGATGCATTTTTCTAACATATGTAGTCTCACTTTAAAATTCCATGCATTCTCCAATATCGTAGACTTTATTTAATAATAAATAAAAAGATCAAAATTAGGAAACTGAAATGTAGAGAAAATTGTTATTCTCAATTGCAAGCCTTTGAGTATGAGTGTGTATGTATTTGTTTTCTTTGTTTGTGTGTGTGTGTGTATGTGTGTGACAGAGAGTGACAGAGAGAGAGAGCAACAGAGAGGGAATATATGTACATGTGTCCTTTTATTTTGATGCTATTTGATTATATTTATTAACAGTTAATTCTACAGCTGTGGAATATAGTCCCAACTGTAGTATAAAGTTATATGATAAATGTTGATATTTATTAGTCTCTGGTTTATTTGCATATGCCCTAGAACAGTCTTTTGAAAAATGTACTCTCTACCATAACATAAAATCTGTTTCAAGACACAATTTTTGTTGTTTTCTTAAATGTGCAGTGCTTTGAAGAGTAGTCATCAAGTCTTCTAGTGTTTCTTCTCAAAATAATAGGAAAAAATAGATACTTCAGCTAATAAAAAAATCTACTTGCTTGGTAGAAAGTTATTTTCAGGAAATCTTTGTGACCGGAAAATTTCCACCCAGAGAGTTATTTTCTGGGCAGTGGGGTCTCAGCCCCGTGCACATGGCCAATCCTATTCTGTTTGCCAGACAGGCTTGAGAAAGTTCCCAGAAATGGAGAAAGATTTGGACGGATAAGCTACTTGGTCTTGCATCACCTTTTAAACATCTAGTTTTTATAGGTGCCTTGTGGCTGCAGCAGTGCATGCAGGAGACTCTTTGTGCTAACAGTTTTGCAAACCTGTAAAAGAGATTTGGTTTGGATTCCCAAAAGCATTTTGCCATGATTTATCCATTGATCACCCTCAGCTTGGCTTCAGAGTGATCACAACAGGCCCTGGGGTGTTTGATGCTCTCATACCCTTCCATTAGATGACACAGTATGTATGCCTGTACCACTCAATGATTTTGCTAGTTTTTAAGGATATGTATTTTAAAGATTATAAAACTTATAATCTATCAAGAATACCATTTGAACTCAAACTCCAAAATGATTCATAGACCATCCAGTCCTGAGGTACAAAGTAGACTTTCAGAAAACCTGGCCTGTTGGCCAAGGGCAAAATGGCCATTCTGGTAGATGCATACCTTACAGGCAAAGCTAAGTTTGATGGCACTTTGTACAGCTCCCACTCAGCCACAAGCCCTTGGTGTAGAGATCGACAGTCTCTGGAAATAGGTGGCAAGCTGGGCGAAGAGAACAGAGGTGAGCAGAAGGTGTGCTTAGCTCCACATTTCCTTTCAGAATATGTTTCAGGGCAGCAGCTGAGGTTGCTGACTAAATTTAGAAGCAAGTCCTTAGGTACTGATTTATGTCATAGAGGGGCTGGGGTCACTCACTAAGTATCTCTAAGAAGACTCTTTGACCTGGGGACATGGCTTCACATGTCCCCTCATAGAGACTCACTTCATGGAGTTCAGGCTCCTGGGTTCAAGCCTTTGAAGAAGGAAAACTGGAAGTAGCCGTGTGAAGGGACTCCTTCAGATGTCACCCTGTAGAAGTGCACCTGTGCCTCAGTGCCCAATGCCCTTGTTCTCTGGACCTTTAAACCAGTGCTTTGTCTAGAACGAGGAGAAGGCAGCTCACATTGGGGAGGGAGTAACTGAGATGGTTTATTTGGGAGAGAGGCCCTTGGATATTGGCACAGTTCCAGCTTGTCCTTCCATAAAGCTCCTATGGGGTGGAAAAGAGTACTTTGCCACTTTGTCCCTGTGACCTGGAGAGAAGTCTGTTTTCCTTAACTCTAGCCACCCTGTAGAATAACAGTGATGATCCCCCTCAGGAAGTGGCTAGGAAGAATACTTAAAACACATGGCAATAGGAGGTTGGTATTTTTTATGCTTTGGGCCAGATCTGAAGGAGGTACATTATAGCGTATAAAATCACTGGAAACAGCCCAGATAGCTCTGAAAAACAGATAGCAAGATGAAGTACATTTATGGAGGCAGGCACTTTTCAATCTGCCCCCTTCCCCTGTAACCAGCCCTCAGCCTTCCTCTGCTGAAGATGTTGTCTTATGCACATACCACCCAGAAGCTGGTCTGAGACCATTAGCCTCTTGAGGACAGGAATGATTCTTTGTCAGCCTGGAGTCCCACAAAAGCACACAGATCATTGCTTGGGGAGGAAATGTCTGCATCAGCTCAATGCAAATTTGTCACTTTGATTTTGTTTTAATAAAGTACCAAGCCTGGGCATAGCCAGGAGGCACTGAGGCGAATTGGGTCTTCATCCCAGCACTTTAATTTTGTTAATGTCTTTGCTTCTCAGAAAACTGTTCCAAAGCCAGATCTCCCCCTTTGCTTTCTTTAGCTGTCAATTATTTCTGAGAGTTAGAGTATTTTTTGGCTTGTGCTGTTTTATTACTTGCCATGTTTATTCATGTCCCTTTTGTTGCACTTGCTGGCTCTCTGGAGCTCTTCCTGGTTTAGCCCACCCTTCTCTGCTGAACTGTTCCTCATATGGAGATATCGCTTCATCTGCACACAGTAAATAATCGAGCCATGTTCCATGGCCTTCTCTGGCCGCAAACTCCTCCTCTCCCAGCTGCGTGGCTCCAGTTTTCTGTGAGCCAGTGACATGATTGTTGGCAATAAATGTTGCACTTGGTTTATTTACTACAAGTTTCCAATCTGGATGGGGCTGCTCCATTCAAGCTGCCCACATGCTTTGTTCTGTGCATGTTTTATAGAGTCTTCTTTTTTCTTTTTTCTTTTTTTACTGGGCTCCTGAGAACAAAAGGATTCGCTGGGTTTAGCAGCATAGGGTTTGAGCTTCAAGTCCTGCTGGACCGGCAGCAGCTCATCCATGCTTTGGTTTGCCTGAACTGTCTCCAGGAGTGTGACTTCAGGAGGAGACTTCTCATGCTTAGAGACTTTCCAGCATGAAACCACAAGCCCCCTTTCTCAGGTGTATTGTGGACTCGGGGTTAGGGTACAGGCACTGTTTGGGGAGTACATCGCAGTGACCACACTCTGACTTGTGGAAATGCCTCAGTATACTGTTTAACCTTAGAAAGTGCTGTAGGAAAAAACCAAAGGTAGCAGCTGAAAGTGACATCGCAACCCCTTCTAGCTTCATGTATAGTTAAGCAAGTTCCAGTCCCAAATGCCCCCGTTTCTGTTAGCTGTTAACAATAGGTCATGTTACTTTTGGGAAACCAAATACCTATTCCGTAGTCAACATTTTTTAAATACCTTTTTCATTAAGCATGAACTGACTCCATACCAAAAGGCTTGCACAGAAAAGAGCTCAGGGGTCTGCAAGCCTCAACAGAGTCATGGCAGAGAGAACATTCTAATCCATTGTCACCCAAGTGTCCATGTCAGTGCACAGAGATGACCCATTGCACAGATGTGACCCAAACACAGATGCTGTCAACCACCCGGAGGCTCTGCCTGTGGGGTAAATGTAATGATGCATGCCTTCACGACCCTGTCTGCAATGAAGCACCTTCATGACATTCATCATGGTATACATGGAGCCAAGCTTTGACAATGACTATACACAAAAAGTTACCTCCAATGCCATGAAATCTGGCTTTCACAGGTGCTTGTTTTTCAGTCACAGTGCTAGGCATCAAGCCGAGGCCCCGGCACATGCAAGGCAAGTGTGCTACCCTCACACACAGGTGGTCCACAGGCCAAGGCCCCGGCGCATGCAAGGCAAGTGTGCTACCCTCACACACAGGTGGTCCACAGGCCAAGGCCCCGGCGCATGCAAGGCAAGTGTGCTACCCTCACACACAGGTGGTCCACAGGCCAAAGCCCCGGCGCATGCAAGGCAAGTGTGCTACTCTCACACACAGGTGGTCCACAGGCCGAAGCCCCGGCGCATGCAAGGCAAGTGTGCTACCCTCCCACACAGGTGGTCCAGTCCAAACAGGATTTGAAGAAAGAACAAGGCAACAGTGTAACGTCATGATGTGACCTAGGAACTTGTTGACAATAATAGATCCAGTCTGGCACTGAGAGGCCAGACCCAGTATCTAGACAGGAAAGTGGCATGGATATGTTGATCTGCCATTAACAGAAAGAAATTGGACAGCATAAAATTTAAAAGTCATAGACCTTTTGACCCAAGGATCCCACTTCTAAGAGTCAGTACATGAGGATACAGGTGAACAACATGTCCTTGAATTTTTGTTTATAAGTGAAAGACTAGGTACAACTCATCAGAATAGGCTAAAAAGTGTCACATATAATGTATTATGTATAATATATCATGTATAAAGTACTATGTATATTGGAATACTGTGTACATTAGGATTCTCTAGAGGAACAGAACTTACAGAATGAATTATATATGTACATATGTTTATATGTGTTCATATATGTATATATGTATTTATGCACACATATATAAACATATATGCATATACATTCTATACATATATATACACATATATTATACATGTGTATATATACATATAAATGTATATACACAGAGAGAAGGGATTTATTAGAATGGCTTACAGCAGTGGTTCTTACCCTGTGGGTTGTGACCACATCAGATAATCTGCATATATCAGATATTTACAGTATGGTTTATAACAGTACCAAAATTACAGTTATGAAATAATTTTATGATTTGGAGTCATCACAACATGAGGAACTATATTAAAGGGTTGCAACATTAAGAAGGTTGAGAACTACTAGCTTATAGGCTGTGGTTCAACTAGTTTAAAATTGGCTGTCTTCCAACAGGAAGGTCCAAGAATCCAATTGTGAGGAGCGGGTGTGGCGGCAGTCCCAAAGGCGCCAGGGACTGCAGCTAAGTTGTATGACTTGCACCTGACTTCCTCATATAAGCCACAAACATCTTGAGAGCTGTGCAGGTGTACCAGGATACCGGTGAATCCATTTTGATGGAGATATGCCCCTGCTGCCCTGATTAGCTGAAGCTGCGTGCCTGGTGAGGTGGCGTGGCCTGCTGTGCATGGATGGGAACTGAGAGTATAAAAGAGTGAGAGGCCCAGGGTTCGGGGGAGATATAAACAAGTGAGATATAAACAAGGGAGATATAAACAAGAAGAAACAGGACTGAATAAATGTGTGCAGAAGGATCCTGTTGCAGCGTCGTTCTTCCTGGCCAGTTGGGTGCGCGCAAGAAGTGGTGCCGAAATCCGGGACAAGAAACATCTTCAGGCACGAGCGAAGACCCCCTGCTACAGGGAGGATTCAGAACTGCATCACGGGGAAGGAGCGGTTAATAAAGGTTCCCATAAAACAGACTGTTGAGAAGGATTCGGCGTGGATTCAGAACTCTTCAGCTGGGGAACGGTACTGATGAAGAGAAAGAAGAAAGATGAAGACGGAATAAACTGCTGTTAGAAGGACTGGTGGTCGTGTTGTTCTTGCTGGTCGAGAGTGGACGCGACATCCAATAGTAGTTTGGTCCATGAGGCTGGATGTCTCAGCTGGTCTTAGATATACAATGGAATCATGAAGTAGGTTCGAATGCTACTGAAGGAATGAACTGGCCAATGAGAGCAAGCTTTCTTCTTCCTTTCCTTTATATAGGCTGCCAGCAGACAGTATGGCCTACATTAAAGGTGGATCTTCCTGCTTCAAAGATCTAGTTTAGAATTGGGTCTTTCCACTTAAATGTCTTAAGAAAAATACCCTTCACAGGTATGCCCAGCCACTTGGGTATTAGTTAATTCCAGATTAGTGAAGTTGAAAGCAAGAATAGCTACCATACTATCCTTTGGAGTAAAAGATTGAAGTAGCACTTCACATGTTAAAATATGTAATATGGGAAAGAAGCAGGACATATGGTGGTATTCCTGTTTGCTTTTTAATGTAATATTTTAATATCCGAAAATATCATACACACATAACACATGTTTTGATCACTTATCTCCTTCCCCTAACTTCTCTTGAATTATGCCCTACCCCCTCCAACCCCATGTTCCCCCTCTTTGTTTCTCATAGCCCACCAAGTCCTGTTTGTGTTGCACATATGTACATGGCTGTGTGGACCTCCACTGGAGTATGGTCAGTCTACCAGGGGACACACCCTTACATTATCTCTGTCCCATATGAGCCATCAGCTTGCCCATGGTCCCTCAGCTAGGGGTGGCCACTGGTGAGCCTTTACCTGATTCATGTTGGAATGTTGCCTGGCTTGATCGTGTGCAGGCAGCCACAGCTGCTATGAGCTTATGAGTGCAGTGGTGCTATCATGTCCAAGTGTTTTGGTCTATTCTTCCCGAGCTTCTGGCTTTCCCGATCTGTCTGCCCCCTCTTCCAAGATGACTTCTGAGCTCTGTAGAGAGGGGAATGCTATTAGATGTCCACTGTATCACTGAGTACCCCATGATCACTTAATGTCTGCACTTTGACCACTTGTGAAATTCTAGGTCAACTGCCATCTGGGTCAACTGCACAAAGAATCTCTGATGACTTCTGAGAGCTGTGCTTATCTGTGAGTATAGAGATATAAAGTTAGAGGGCAGTTTGTCACTAAGCTCATTTAATAAAATAGTAGTAGTAGGTTTACCCTTTGGGCCTATGAGCTCCCCAAACATGGGGTCTTGACCAGATTTACAGCACCAGGCATGTGTTTTTGGCTCTCAACAGCTCTTAAGTCCAATCATAGAGCATTCTGTTCTCCCCTGACATTCATGTGACTGTCGCACCCATGGGCATGCCTCGTCATGCAAGTCATTGTTGTCACTCAAAATGTTCCCAGCTGGGTAAGGCTGTGGACTTTTCTTCACCAGTGGCCTGCAGAGAGCACCTTCCAGTATTGTGTAAGCCTGTAGTGGGAAGCTTCCTTGTCAGTACCAGCTTGAGTTTTCCATGTCCTATACCAGATTTGCATTCTTAAATGGAAGAAGAAATACATATGTGCCTAATACACAGAAAATTTATGGAGGGTGACTTCAAGAAAGGGGTTCCAGGAGGGGGGTGTGATACATGTCCTCTTACTTTGTGGGCGTTTTTTTGTTTTGTTTTGTTTTTTGCTACCTTTTATTTTTAATTGAAAAAAAAAAACAAAAACCTAGCTTTAGGAACTGGGAAGATGGCATAGTGGGCAAAGTCCTTGATATGGAAGCTTGGTGACCTGAGTTTCGATCCTCAACACTTAAAAAAAGGTGAGGCACAGTGACCTATATCTTTAACCCTAGCACGGAAGGAATAGAAACAGATCCTTTGGGCCTCACTGGTTAGCTAATCCAGCCTTATCAGTGAGCTCCAAGTTCATCAAGAAGCCCTTTCTCAAATAATAAGGTGGATCAGATTGAGCAGGGCAGCCAGTGTTGACCTCTAGCCACTGCATGTGCATATACAGACACCACCCAGACACAAACTAAAGCCTACCATAAAGAAAGATAAAAATCACTTCCGTTGACTGGAGGTTAACAGTACAGTCATTGAGACAGACCTCAGCAAAGTTATGAAGGGAGGAATTCACTTTCCAGTCAGCTGCATCTTCCCACATGAGGTCACTGTAATTGTCCACAGAGAAAACCCACAAGAAAGCCAGATTGTCTAACCCAGCACACACAGTTTTTGCTTCATAAAAGTAGTGCACACTGCTGACACTTATTTCTGCTTCACTGGTCTGGGTGGCTAGGTTGTTCCAGATGAATGTTAGGATCCACTGCAGAGCAACTACAATCTGAATAGATGCCACAGGCATCTGGCTTTCTGCCTTCTTCCTAGGCATCATGGCCTTTCTAGGCTCTTTGATCCCCAGGTTCCTGCTGTTGGGGCCTCATGGGTAACTTTTGTCTCCCTACAGACTTGCATGTTAGGCTCAGGAGAATTAGGGGTGCCTGTGGCTAGCAAGCCTTTGCCACCCCTGCTTCACAATGTCCTGGGCAGCCTACTCTGCTGTGTTGTGCATCCGTGAAGCCATCACTTGAAGACTGTGCCACCTGGTAACAGTTGCCAGCTCTGGGTGGGGCTTACCATTATCTATCATCCTAAGTCAAAATTGCATGGCAGAAACCAATCCAGAGAATACAGGGATTCTAGCAATTGAGTCCACAGCCTCTCTTCTCCTTTACAAAGGAAGCTACCCCCCACTCCACAAGTTTTAAGCAGATGGACTTGCCTCCCTCCTCCAGCTTTGCCTTGGGCTGAGTGTCCTGCTGCCAAGCCTGCAGGGCCACAAAGGCAGAACAGAATGTGTTTGAAGAAGAGGTCTCTTGCATTTCAAAGTGCTCTCTATCTTCTTGTCTTCTTCCCAAGACAAGATTCTGGGCTTAGACCGAGTGTCTGTGGTGACAAAATGCTACTGTCTTTGCCTGTGTGCTGCTGGGAGCCCCTATGCCATTTTGCTTAGCTCTTGCTTGGCTCAATCATTTCAACCAGCTACTTAATTCACATGTTCCTGCAGGTGCTCTTCAGCAGTCTCTCAGGGTTAGCATGTTGACTTAAAGAGAATAGCTATGCTTTCCCTTTTTATAGGCGCTTAAGGCTATCTATCCCCAGTTCCCAGTAACTGTGAGTGTCCAACCGGATAGGTCCCCTAAGACCTTCCTCTGTCGTGAGCACACAGCTCCTGGGCACTCTCACTCATGTGGAGAACCCCTCCCCTGGTGTGCCCCTGTCTGGACACTGGTTCAAACTGCCAGGCTGACACAGAGAAATCAGCATGGCCAGAAGATGCCTGCACTTTAGCTCAATGTAGTCACCTAGGGGTGGCAGCTGCCAGGTGACTCTCTTCCATTTGCTCATGGATGGAGGAAGAGAGTTTGACTCTTGCAATGAGAAGAAGACATGAGGGAGAGGGAAATGGGAAGGTATTAGCCCCATCTGGGTGTTTTTACCTTGCTTTCCCTCTGTGTGCTGAAACAGCACCTCAAACACATCCTCTTAAATGAGAAGTGACTGTCGCACTAGTGATAAGTATTGTTGAGGAGATGGCAATCCACAGTACCCACAGCAGAGTGCATCTATAAATCTGTAGAAGCAGGAGCAGGAGATTCCCTGGGGCATGTTGGCCAGCCCACCTAACCAAATCAGCAGGTTCAATGAGAGACCTTGCTAAACAGAAATAAAGTAGAGCATGGTTGAGGGGAAATTCAATAACAACCTCTGGCCTCTGCATGTGTGCACCCACAAAGAGTAACTCTAACTGCAAGAGCCTTGTTGGGGACAGGTTTACATAAGTATCACCAAAGTTCAGATGCTTTTCTGGGCCCTGTACATTCACTTGGGACTTTATTTGGTGGCAACTATGGAAATTTCCACACCATAAAGTCCATTGCCATAAAAGACACTAGTAGCTTTCTGTTGACAGTTCCAGAAAGGGAGTCCTAGGACCATCTGGAGCTATTTGCTAGGGTTGAGGCAGAAGGTGGTAAACCATGGTACTGCATCCCAAGAGTCATTCCTTCATATATCCTATGAGAGAAGGAGGTCATGTTATGCTGTGGCCATCGGGGTCACAGGACACTCACTCAGAAATATCAGAGGTCTAGGGTTGCGAGGAGCTTCCAATGTGTCCAGCAAGACCCTACATGCACTCTTACATTAATAGCCTTTTATTTAATCACCTCAACAAACCATAGGACCAACCACAGCTGGTGGCAGAGCTCATAGAGAAATGAAGAAAGAGCCATTGCTGAGGTGAGGGTATTTACCCCGTCTCCTGGAAAGAGTGGTGGGTGGGAGATGAGGGGTGAGTTGCAAGCCCCCCATCCCCACCCAGTGCACACAGTACTCAGGCAGCATACTGTGAGGTTTCGTTTGGGCCTTTTACACTCAGAACTCTGCAGTCTGGATGACATCCAATCATTGTCTGACACTTGCCCATTTCCTAAGGACCATCTCCAGTTGGTGCCAACACAGCCCGCAGCAATCCCTTAAGTCATTTTCATGTCTGCTCAAGTCCATTGACATCCTTGGAATAATGTCTTAAATAGACAGAAGACAAAATAAGACAGAAAAGATAGACATACGCAAACAGCGCACTGAGTCTGGAGCTCACAAGCTAATTCGCCCCTCCTCATGCCTCACAGCCCATCTTATTTCTCCTTGAGAACAGTCATTCGTGTGCGACAGTTCTCCCAGGCCACACCACCCTATCCAGATCGCAGATCAGGAAGCTTGAGTGGAAATAGTTATTGCTCAGGCTGAGGATGCATTTCAGCCACCCTTTCCTTCCTGCCCCCAGCCTACCCCTCTCTGCTTTCTCCTGGGGAAAGAGACCCCAGCCTCCTAGCCTCATGAAATATGAAGCATTCCCTAGGAGAGCCAGGCCCACCAAGGCCCTGCTGCTCACACCAGCCATACCATGAGCCCTCTCCTCCAGCTATGACATAGCTTTCAGGTAGCCCCAAGCTTGTCGCCTCCAAGTTCTTACAACACCGTTACTGCCTCTTTAACCTCTCTCTGCACACACTTAGTAGTGAACACTGTCCGAGGCTCCAGTTTTTTGCCCTGGAACCCAAGAGACTAGAAACTTAAGTGAGTGGCTGGGACTAAAATCCACACTTATAAAAACACCCCGTTCCTGTGTAACCTAATGCCCGAGGAGTGCCCAGTTATCTCGGAATGCATCCTCCAGGATGGAGGAATCCCACCACAGTCCTAGCATTGAAGCATGCTGTTCATCTTACCCTTGGACTCCTACTTTGGGAAACAAAACAACTACTGGAACAAAGGGAGAGCTGGTATGAGCTTGGCTCAAGAGATGACTACTCAGGTCAGCTGTCTCCAATGGTCAGAGCAATTAACTGTGTGAACTCGCTATGGGCACACTTCCAGGGCTGTGAAAGTCACGGCTGAGGGTGGAGGAGCTTGCCATGAACACCTCAACAAAAGCCCTCCAGAGGCAAAACACATAAAAAGTAGCCATTCCTGTTCCACAGGTTAGTCCCACAATTCATGTACCAACCCCCCCACACCCCTCCCACATTTGGAACTGAACTGCATCAGAATTCCCTTGCTCTTCAAAGCAATGCAGTTAGCAGGCCATCTTTCAACAATCGACTGTATTTTCTCCACTCTCATACCTTCCTGATGAATTAAGTACTTATGGAAGGTGAAGGCCTGAAAACATAAGCAGCTGACTCTCTGAGGATCTGCTTGCCAGCTGTGACCAATGCAAAAGCACCAGCCTCAGGGACGATGACACAGTGTTTGTCCACCGCACTGTGGCGCATGCTTTCCTGAGCTCTGCAGTAGGTAAGTGGCTTTCCTTGTCTTCTTCAAGCCAATTTGACAAGGCCTGCTAATTTAATTCAGTTGTCATCTTGAACATCCTTGCTGGCCACAAAGCAAGAATATATTGAACATGTTTCATCTGTCATCCAAGAACTTGAAATGGCCTTGTTTTCACCAGCTGACTTAGGTCACCTTTATCCCAGATTTTTTTTTTTTTGATGAAATGTGAACAATGCAATTAAAACAATCTAGTCACATTATCTGTTTGAATTGGTCCCTTTCCAGGAAGAAAAAGAGGAGGTGGCTACAGTCACTGCCTTTTTTGCTGAGTATGTCATCCTCTTCACAAAACACATCTGTGTCTGCTCACCAAGAGCATTTATGTCACTGGTGGCTTAACAATTACAAAATATTGTAATTAAATGTCTGAATGCTCCCTTCCCTTCCCCATTACAAATGATCAGGGAACTTGATTAATTTCTGCTGTTCTTTCCTGTGCCGCTCACCTCCAGGGGAAACAACCAGCGGAATGCTGAAGTCAGAGCCAATTAAACTGCTGCCCCACTGCAGCGAGACCAGGTCCATTTTTTAGGGGAGGCTCAAGCCAGCTTGTCAAGACTCTGGGGCTCAGCACCCCTGAGGGCCTACTGCCAGATGTAGGGCATGTTCTATAGCTACTGCAACATGAGGAGAGGAAAGGGAATTAATTGATAGATTAATTAATAACCTAGGCACACACCAAGGTGCGTGCTTCCGGGGTGCAGCATTTAGGAAAACCCTGTTTCCTGGCACAGGTTTCAATATGGGATGACCAGGAAGAGGTAATTGGCTAAGCACGAGTACCAAGAGAAATAAAATCTCTTAAATAGCAGAAGGGAAACCACCCAATAGACTTTGCCTTTAAGCTAAATAAATGCAGAAGCAAGCCCTTAGGTAAGCTGTCAAGCCAGAAATTAGCAGTGATGGGCCAGTGATGGAGGCTCCTTATTTTGAAAGGCAGGTTTTAACAGTTCCCTAGATGCTGCACACAAACCGCTGGAGGGCCCTGAGTTTCTACCCTCCAGAGGGGGATGATGGGTAATCCTGGGCTCCACTCCCCCCCCCCCCCCCCGACTTTGCAATTAAATAAACAAACAACCAGCAGGACAGCCCAAGCCAACAGTATAATTAGGATCTAGCAAATGAGTTGTCAAAAGAGCATTGCCTGTGTGTCCTGGGAGGCTTGGTGCCAGTCAGTTTGTTTTCAAGAATTTAAACGGTACTCCCCTGCTGAACAATGAATGCAAACCCCAAATTTGCTACACAGATGTGGTCTTTACTGCAGATGCTTTTTGTTTCATTGTGTTCCTCAACCTAAAATAGATCTTTGACATGTGATACAGAAGCCAGGGTCTTTCATCAACTCCAATCTACACAGCAATCAAACACCGGGCTTGTGGTGTCTGAAGCCCTGGTCTTAAGGAGTTTACTCCGTGGCCTCTGCTCCTCTGCTACCTCGTATGGTTCAGCCACAAATGAATAAATCTTTTGAGCCCAAATTTTTGTAGATGTTCCCTTGAAGTACAGCAAATAGTATTTCTGTGTTCTCTGAATAATGACTAGCTAGGTTTTTTCCCCCTCAGGAATCCGTCTCATCAGTAGCCAGGAAGAGGGCAGTTCTGCATCTTTTGTACCTACAAAGGGTGCTGCCTTTGATGCTGTCTTCCATCTCAGGATTATCATCTTCGAGATGTTTGCATCAGAAGAAGAGCACGTCCGGATACTAGCCAGCCTGGAGATTTGATGGGACATGCTATCCCATCATCCCTGAGCTGGGCTACAATAACTTACATAGCCTGGGTCCTGCCCCTCCTTTGTCCAAAAAGAATCACAAAAACAACTGCGCTAACTGTGCTGCCTCAGCACCAGCTTCCAAAATGAGTGATGCTTGACCCAGCCCAGATTCTCCATCTTGGTGCTTTGAAGAAATTTCCCATTACAACTTGTGAAGCCCGGTGGGATTTATGGCCAGAGAGGACTCTGTATTTGGGAATTAAACTGTTTGGTATGCCAGCCCTGCCTCACTCCCCCACCCATCACCCTGCAACCAATAGCAGGTTCACTCTTAAAACCCCTTAGCTAGCCTGAAATGTACCTTGCTCCAGACTAGGAGATAAAACGGGATTTAGAGGCAATGCATTTTCCAGGCAGGTCTTATCTAGATTGACTGCTCCATTTTTTCAGCTGAGAGTGAATGCAAAGGATAATTACCATCGTGTGTTACCTGAGATTACAGGGTTGTGTTCCAGCTAATGACACCACAAGAACCAAGCACTGTTAATATTTAATCAGTCTCTTGCCTTAACAATTGGATAAATGAGGTGTGTAATCATACAATTATAAAAGACGTTTCGATAGGAATGATACTGTTATTAATACAAAGGGCAAACACTGATGGAAATGCAGCACTGGGTCATTTCACAGATATTCCCACAGAGGACCCTTGGCAAGGGCTCTCCTTCATCAAGTTTTAAGTGTCGATTCCAGCATGAACTTTCCCTCTTCCTTCTGGACCGTTAAACATGGACTATTTTGACTGGATGGCTCTCTGGCTTTCTGGCTTTTCTTTAATGAGACCCGCTCCAGATTTTCCTTGCTTACATTCTAAGGGTGACTCCTACCTGGCAGCATCTGTACTGAGAGATGTTCAATGGTTTGTTTTTATTATTTTTAGTACTGTCTTTCTCTGTTGCCATGGAGAGAGGTGGAGCCATTGCCCAAGGCCAGCTCTTGGATCAGTACTTGTCACCACCCACCCATCCTCCCCCCATGAAGGGCTCAGACAGAGCCACTGCTCATGTCCCTGGGTGCCATCTGCCTTCAAAGGGAGCAGGGTTGGTGGTTCCTTGTACAGGATGCTCTTGGCCTTACCCTGTGTTCTCCCGTGGGTACCTGACACTTCTTGATGAAGAAAGTATGTGCATTCCTGTTTCTAGGTAGGGAAGACTGAGCTTGATCGAATCAGCTAATGTTCCTCATGGCTCTACTTGGAGGACACAGTCAAGAGCACATTTATTTATGTGTGTATGTGGAAGTGGGTTCAGGCATGTTCACCTAGGTGTACCCATGCTGGTCTTCAATGGAGGTCAAAAGTCAACATGGGGTGTCTTTCTCTATTGTTCTCCACATTATTTTTTGAGACAAAGTCTCTCAATCTATATCTTGCTATTGAGGGTAGGTTAACTGGATAGCAAGCCCACAAGATTTGCCTGTGTCCAACGCCTCAAATACCTGGGCTATAGTCACATGCCATCATGCCCAGCAGTCACGTGTATACTGGGATTCACAGTCAGGTCCCATGCGTACACAGCAAGCATTTCACCCACTGAGGCCCTCACAGCACAGCTAAAGCACGTGGTTGTTGTCAAACTCCAACTAGTGATGTCATTGGCCAGGATCATGGCAGCTCTATGATGGCATCCAAGTGATGTATAAGAATTTAGGCAGGCTTGCCATGCTTCAATGACGGATTGGCTGAGAAACATGCAGGACAGCACCAAGGCCTTTGTAATGTGTCCCTGCTGTCCCTATTCTCAGTCTGCTCTTTCTCACTGGGCCAGCATTGAAGGGCAGTTCTCACCTAAGTAAGTAATATTAATCTGAAGCTGAGGCACTTGGAATTTAATGAATCACTTCTCCACCAAAATCCCCAGCAACAATCTGGGTTTGTCCAACCAGTTGAAAGTGACCTGTCAAAGCTTTTTCTGTGACTGTGAAGGGAATCACCAACTTTGACCAGTGACTTTCAGCAGGCAGCCTCTCTACTCTTGGTGGATGGTCACATCACTATGTCTTAGTAGAAGAGGGTAGTCTTGGCAGAGCCACAGAGGATCACAGCAACTGCAGATCCTGCCTGACTTGATGAAGCACTGAATCACTCACTCACTCACAGCGGCTCCCTGTTCCCATTTCCACCCATTGCTGCTTCTGAGAATGCCAGTAAGTGGTAGTGGCCTCCTGCCCAGCACCTGACCTACCTCAAGTAGATTCTGTTATTCCCCTGGGAAGTGATAAAAGATCAGAGCAAGCCAAACAGTGTCAATACTTAGGATGGTGAAAGCATGGGTTATAGAATGGTATTTAGTATCAGCACTCAAAAGGACTCGGCAGGTAGTCTCTGTAAGTTTGAAGGCAGCTACTATACAGAGTGTCTTCAGAGATACATAGTGAGATCCTGTCAAAAGAGCAGAAAGAAAGGAAGAAAAGAAAAGCAGGAAGGAAGGGAGGAAATCCTAGGCTGCTGGTATATAATTCAGCTCATGACTTGCCTAGTATGTGAGGCTCTTGGTAGTGGGTCCTAGGTCACTGATATGCTCTCATAGGAGATTATGGGACTTGAGCTTCATCTGGCTAGCTTCATTTTGGCTATGAAGGGAATGTCTTTTGCTGTAGTCCCCACTTGCCACCATGATATGCTGCTCACCACAGGCTCCAAAGTTCATGAATCTTCCCAAGCGTGGACTTTCAATAGCTCCAAAGCTGTGAGTCTAAATGAACCTTAATAAGTTGATTTTTCTCACTTATGTTGTTACAGTGCCAGGAAGTTGAGTTATGCAATGTAAGATCCTTACCTCAGCTGGAGTCAGCTCACCTGCCTCACTTACCTCAGGGTACACACACTGAGGGATGGCTTTTGCATAAAATGCTACATTGTATTGTCATTCTGCTCCTAAGTGGACCTGAACTAGAAAGACAGAGGGTCGCTGTCTGCTTGGTCTTCTACCACCAACCAAAGGAGTCTCATGGTTCACTCTAGCCACTATCTGTGGGCATCGCTGCCCCAGCTCTCCAGGAGAAATTGGGTGAGAGGTCCCTTCAGAAAGGCAGGTACCAACAAAATATGGGCAGAACTTCTCATAGGAGCCACAGTGAATTAGCTCCAGACTTTTTGCTTCTAAATAACGGAAGTTTCAAAGACCTAACCAGTATGAGCATTCCCTCTGAGAGGTCCCACGACTTGACTACCGCTTTACCAGCTTGGGGGGGGGGGGGCAGGGGTAGGGGGGGTGCATTGGGAGTTCTAACAGATGGTGAAGTATGTGTGCCCTATATTTCTCATCTACACACCAGAGGGTGGTAAATTCCCAGCCTCTCCCTTTCCTGGACTCCTGCAGGAAAGTACCCCCTTCCTAGGTGTTTCTGGTTCACAGGGTTTGCTAAGACCCCAGTGAGAGGTAACAAAAGTCCTTGTGCCTCAGCTCAAACTTCCACAGCTGACATCCTTTCCCACTTCATGCAGCAATGCTCAGTGATGACTTCATACAGGAGCACCTGCCTGAAGAGGGTAGGACACCAGGGGGAGTCGGGGGAGATCTGTGAAGGTCCTTAGTGGAAGAGTTTTGGAAAGAAGTAATAGTGGAAAGGAGAGGCAATGTGCCATACATAGGTAGAGGTGTCATCTACACGGTGGACATAAAAGGCCTCAACTAGAACAGAAGATAATTGTGGTGGTTTGAATATGCTTAGCCATTGGTGAAGGTGCAGCCTCAGTTGGAATTGATAGCCCAGGACTGAAGGGGTCATGTGAAAAAACTGAGGCTTGGCACCATGAAGGGAGCCTATGAGAGGCTATTGGTGAAGCCTGGTTGCAGCAGACCTCAACAAATTGAAGATACCAGTACCATGGGATGATGTCCAAAACAGTAGGAGCAGTGGAATGGAGTCAGCCAGAGCCTAGAGTGCTACAGAGGGCAGAGCTGGAGAAGTTCCCAAGGTCTTTGGAGGAGCCCAGAAGATCATGTATGTGGGGTAAAAATGGGGTCCTGCATCTGGCCCAGGGCTCGGGCCACTGGACTAGGTGGATGCGAGAAGTTTTGACTTGCATGCATCCCCACGGCTGCAGGGCACAGCAGAAGAGCCAGTTCTGGGGTCCCTGGGCTGCACAGAGGCCAGGAACATCAGGTTCTCAATCTTGGACACCTCAGACACCGCTGGATGTTGCAGAAGAGCTGAGAACAGAGTGGGAACCCACGGGCAGACTCTAGCCCAGGGACGAAGGGTAAAGGGTAGGAGGAGAGAGCTCTGGTAGGTTACTCTGGGAGGAGAGTCTTCGGCTTGTTCAGTAGGTGGCTTGGGTTGGCAGAAGGTGTGGCTGGAGGGCAGGGAGGCCTCAAGGCAGGAGGTTAGACGCACAGCTCCTTAGAGGAAGACCTGCTCCATTGCTCCAGCATGGCAGGTCACAATGAGAAAAGGCAGTCCATGGTTTTTAGGCATTTATCGTAGATAGGCAGAGAGAGAGAGAGAGAGAGAAAGAGAGAGAGAGAGAGAGAGAGAGAGAGAGAGGCCAACCATGGCCATATGGGTGGGGAGGCAGAGAGAGGGGGAGCAAGAGGGCAAGAGAGTAAGAGCAAGAGAATAAGAGAGGGAGGAGGAGGCAAGCAGCTCCTTTTATAGTGGGCTGGGCCTACCTAGCTGTTGCCAGGTAACTGTGTGGAGGAGCACACCTGGCTGTAGGGGTGGAGTCCAGACAGAATACCAGGAGCTTGGGGCATTGCCTACATGACTGATGGCCACACTCCTCTCTGCAGGGGGCGGGGGGCTCTGGGGGGCTATAGTTGAGACAGGAGCCAGGGGCCCAAGAGGCATGGCTGAACACCTACCATCCCATGCAGGCACAAGTCACTACATACCAGGTCATCTGGGTTCAAGGCCTGTGCTTGACCAGGAACCAGGCTGTCTGTGCACAGCTCACTGCCCCTCACACGTGTGGATCCCAGACATTGGAACAGGAAGCTGTGAAGTTGAAGTAGCCTTGGATTCCCTAAGATCTTAGAGATGCGGGGGCTCTGGGATAGCTTCTGAGGAAAGCTGCTTCCAGGGAGTGGAACCAGCCAAAGAGAAAGAATTGTGTTGCAATCAACAAAGACAAAAGGAGTTGGAGCTTTGACATCAGATATGGAAATGCTAAGTTTGGAGTCTGCCCAGCTGGTTTCTGGTCTTACTTTGGTCCAGTATTTCCTCATCATGAAGTTTTGGAATGGTAATGTATATCCAATTATGTTGGAGGTATGTGATCTGGTTTTTAATTTTAGTTTTATAGGAGATTACAGTTAAAGAGAGTGCATGAATCTCAGAAAAGACTTTGAACTTTGGACTTTTAACATTATTGAGACTGTTTATAGACTATCAGGACTAAATGTATTTTTCATTTTGTTCTGGCTAGGTATGGCCCCCATAGACTCATGTGTTTGAACAAGCCTATGGGGCCAGGGAATGGAATGTGGTGGTTTGAATATGCTTGGCTCAGGGAGTAGCACTATTAGGAGGTGTGGCCTTGTTGGAGGAGGTGTGTCACTGTGGTGGAGTTAGCAAGCCCTAAGACCTTATAACAGTGCCTGATATACCACAAGCCCTCACTAACTTCCAGGAACCATTATTATTCCTTAAAGAAGAGTGATAGATGGAGAGACCTCTTGCTTGCATCAGGGTTGGGAGCCACTGTCAGGAAATAGAAAGTGATATATTATTTAAGCCTGGCTACTTTCCTATGCAGACTTCCATGTCCCATTCACCTGCAGGGTGAAACAGGGTCCTATTTTGAGCTAAGGAAGAAGCTGTCACTTGCATTTAGTTTAAAACTGTCCTTGAGAGCTGTAAGAATTCAGATAGTCCCATCTATCAAATTAAGTCCAATTGAAATGCAAAGGGACAGGAAACAGATGAGTAAGCAGGTGTCCACACACACTCTAGTCTTTTATCCTCACATCCAGACCTTCTTACCTGTCCCTGGTTCTGTCACTGCATGAGGACAGCCAGCCACACATGTCTTGCTCCCTCCTGTGCCCAGAGGCAACCTCACCAGGAAGTCAGCTGTTTTAGAGTCTGCCTTTTTGCCCTCCTGGGTCTACAAACATGCTTACTCACCAATTTGGCCCCAACCTGTGGATGGTTGTGAGCCAGATCTATTAGGTAGCAATGTCCTCTCCCTGCATTGGCCTCCACCAGACCCAGGACATCATGGAAAGTCAGATGGGAGATTTCAGTTCACAGTCTTCTTTAAAAATAAATTTAAAAATAAAATAAAATAAAATAGCATGTTTCTCCAAGCCATCTCAAGAGCAGCTCCCAATAAAGTAACATTTACTCCATGCTAGAGGCTTTGCCTGCCAAATGCAAAAGATACTGGGAACACCTGTGTTTGGGAGCTCAGTAGACTGAGGCTCCAGAAGCTTGAAGAGAAAGGGCAGCTAGGCCTCGACACAGGGAACAGCTCCCACCAGGGCCTTTCCTGCAAACCTCCTCCTGTCCCTCCCAGAAACACAAGATCTGCACTGCATCTCCCTGGTTTAAGAGCTCATCACTTCCTCCAGGGGGCACATCCTCCCGCTCATCCCTCACACTTAGAAATAGCTCCCACAGGCTGAGAAAGAAATTAGGGAAACAACACCCTTCTCAATAGTCACAAATAATATAAAATATCTCGGCGTGACTCTAACTAAGGAAGTGAAAGATCTGTATGATAAGAACTTCAAGTCTCTAAAGAAAGAAATTAAAGAAGATCTCAGAAGATGGAAAGATCTCCCATGCTCATGGATTGGCAGGATCAACATTGTAAAAATGGCCATCTTCCCAAAAGCAATCTACAGATTCACTGCAATCCCCATCAAAATTCCAACTCAATTCTTCAACGAATTAGAAAGGGCAATCAGCAGATTCATCTGGAATAACAAAAAAATAACAAAAAATACCGAGGATAGCAAAAACTCTTCTCAAGGATAAAAGAACCTCTGGTGGAATCACCATGCCGGACCTAAAACTGTACTACAGAGCAATTGTGATAAAAACTGCATGGTACTGGTATAGTGACAGACAAGTAGACCAATGGAACAGAATTGAAGACCCAGAGATGAATCCACACACCTATGGTCACTTGATCTTTGACAAGGGAGCTAAAACCATCCAGTGGAAAAAAGACAGCATTTTCAACAAATGGTGCTGGCACAACTGGCGGTTATCATGTAGAAGAATGCGAATTGATCCATTTCTATCTCCTTGTACTAAGGTCAAATCTAAGTGGATTAAGGAACTCCACATAAAACCAGAGACACTGAAACTTATAGAGGAGAAAGTAGGGAAAAGCCTTGAAGATATGGGTACAGGGGAAAAATTCCTGAATAGAACAGCAATGGCTTGTGCTGTAAGATCAAGAATCGATAAATGGGACCTCATAAAATTGCAAAGCTTCTGCAAGGCAAAAGACACTGTCAATAAGACA